>NC_060280.1:63953890-64000626 GCF_021613505.1 Equus quagga
ACCTCACCCGTGCAGATGGGGATCCTCAGCAGCTCCCCTGGGAAATGATTCTCTCTCCCTTCTCCAGGGCTGGTCTGTGGGGAGAACTGATGGAGATTGCTGGAGGCTGGAGGCTGGAGGCCACCGGCGCCTCTCCAAGCCAGCCCTCTGCAGTTGTTTCTATTAATGAACACAGCAGTGGCAGGGAGGAGAGACCACACCCAGCAGCAGAGTAGAATTAATTCTACCCACAGTCTGAGAACAACAACACAAAAAAGCCATGCTATTCCCAAGGCTTCCATTGGGAAGGGCTCAGGCACCTCTGGCATGAGATGGTCTGTGATACCCCAGGCCAGCCTTGGAGAAGGGAGAGAGAATCATTTCCCAGGGGAGCTGCTGAGGATCCCCATCTGCACGGGTGATGTGGAAGAGAAACCATGGTGGGGACTGCAGTGGGCATGCGTGTCCTGCATGCACAGAAGCAACAAGACAGCGACCAGATCAACCAGCATTTGTTAATAACAATAGCCGATGTGCATCCTGTTCTTTGAAGCTAACCACGCGCTTCCACATATCTCATCTAGTACAGTCCTTCCAACAAGAACATGAGGTGTTAATAAGATTAATTAAAGCTGTCACTTATTGAGCACCTACTGTGTGCAGGGCCAAGTGCTCAGTCTACCCAGCAGGGATTTTTAGCATAGAGGTCTGTAGATCCACAACAGAGCTAGAATGAACTTCAGGGTCTCCAGGAAGCGTTGAAATTCCAGGAACAATTTTGCACGTGTGCATGACTGAGCTTGTTTCCGGAGTGAACCTCCACAACCTTCATCATTTAAGAACTCTAAGATGTTCAGAACCACTGCTTTAAAAGTGGGACTTCAGGTTCTCTGTTGTTTTGACACCAGGATCGTTCCTCATTCCAGCAGGTTTGGATACCTTATGACTGTTCTCACGCTGCACTTTGCAATGCCTTCAATGGAACAAATATAAACCTATTGTTTTTTAAAGGGCTCTTTGTGAGCATTTTGCCCCTTCATGAACTAGATTATAAACTCTTTGAGGGCAGGCATTTTGTCTTATTCACAATTTTACCTCTGGTGCCTAGAGTAAGTTCTAGTACTTAGTAGAAGCTCAATAAAATTTTGTTGCGTGAATGAATGAAATAATATAAAGCCCCCTTACAGTGAAACTGATCTGGTTTAAGTATGTGAATGCGTAAGAGGGGGTGTGCGTGTGTGTGCGCATGTGGAAGGTGGCCCCTCTCAGATGTGGCGGTGGAGGGTGTGTGTATGGAGAGACTCCTGGTTGGTTTGGAGGAAAGCAGAGACAGCCCCACTGGGTGCCTTTGTTGGGCACAAAGCCAAGGGAAGCCATGTCCTCTCATCCTGGTGGCACTCGAATTTGGCTCTGGACCGGAACGTCTCCTGCATGCCTCTCCCTGCCAGCACCCCTGCGCCTTCACTTTCCCTGGCATCTATTAATGATAAAAGTCCCCGTGGTTTATAATTACCAGTTTGACAAGTTCAGGAGTTCTCTGTTAATTATTATAATTAGCTTTCACTCAGTACGGCTTGGGGAGTTTAACAACAATATTAACAACGGGAGGACGACGATCAGGAATTGACTACAAAGAATTGACTGGAAAGACTTCCTTCTGCTGTCAGGGAAACTTATTAATGAAGGCAAAACCTGCACAGCAGCCCCCCTCTGTCTGCCTTAACTCAGCGATTGGGCCTAAATCTGCCTTGGGGAATTGAAAGCAATGGTTGTGGCCAGTGCTTGCAAACCCCAAGCTTAAAATCAAGGGAAGAAAGAAGAAGCCACTTAACTGACAGCTGTGGGCTACTCCTTGACCAGAAATGGAGCAGAGGCAGCAGCCAGGGAAGAAAGCCCGAACCAGAGCTGCCATCCACGGCCCCAGACCTGGTTCTTAGGGAATACAGACACGCACATGTAGGAGCTGAAACAGGCAGGGGAGGGCTGGGCCATCACCAGGAATAGCCAGCCTATCCTGAAATTGCAAGACAGATGGCCACTTCTTTCTGCCCATCTTGCAATGCTGTCCATTCCCATAGTTACTCCCTGAGTTAAGGCCCTCAACATCTCTCATCTGGACGTTGTTGGACTTAACTGGACTCCTGACCTCCACTCCATTTTCCAGCTCCTCTCCAAACTCACAGACCCGCCAGATTACTCTTCCTGGGGGGGTGCCCTGATGACCTCACTCCTCATCTACAAAGCCTTCGATGGCTCCCCACTGCTCACCAAATATAGTCTAGAGTCCTCAATTTGGTACCCAAGTTCACTCAGTAAGGCCCAACTTGTCTTTCCAGTATTGTCTTCTATTAATCATTCTCTGAATCCTTCCTTCAGACAGTACATACCCACCGAGTGGACACTCAGTACCAGACAGTGTTTCGGATGCTGCGGCATCAGCAGCCAACAAGACAGAAGTGCTTGCCCTCATAAACTTTTAATTCTAGTGGAGGAAATCAGAAAATAAATCATAAACTAATGAGTAACATCACCCAAAAAGATGATGACTCCTCCATCATCATCATAACCCAAAGCAGCCTAAAGGCATAGAGCATGAAGGGGAAGGCTTTTCCAGAAGGTGACTTTGAGACAAGAACTGCATGATGGGGAGCTGGTCTCCCAAAGAGCGTTCCAATCAGAAGAACAGAAGTTCAGGGTCCCTTGGTGGGGACAGCCTGACACATGTGAGCACAGAAGGAAGGCCAGAGGGTGGGGCATGTGAACGGGCAAAGGGGCTGCAAAGCCAAGGGGGAGAGGTCAGAGAAGTTGGCAGGTGCAGATCGTGAGGACCTGGTGAGCCGGGAAAGGGATCTGGCCTTTATCACTGATGTGCTCAGAAGCCTCTGGAGGGTTTTAGCAGGATTCTTCTCCTTTGGGTATGTTGTACTCCTGCTGAGCTGAGCATCCCAGCCTCTGTGCTCTCCTGCTGGGCACAGCGTCCCTAATAAGAACTGAGGCTTTTGGTCTCTTGAGGATAACGCCCCTTCAAGTTTATTTTTCCTTGACCAATCCCCAGTTCTTTAACACACTCTTTTCTGCTGATGGGGGTGAGCGGATGGTCTCGGCTGGGCTCATCTGGCTTACCTGGCCTCCGGACTTCAGGGTGGACTTCGGGGCTCCTTCACGTGTCTTCATTCTGGGGCCAGCTGAAGGGCAGGCTCTCCCCAGGGCATGCACTTCTTATGGTGGGTCACAGAGCCCACAGAAACAAGCCAGGTCTCCAGGTGCTTTAAAGCCTCTGCTCCCATCTTGTTTGCTAACATTGCATTGGCCAGAGCAAGTCATGTGCCAACATTAACGCTCCAACATTAACGCTCCCTTCCTCAGTGCGGTTTCTGCAAAGGATGAAATAGGACATAGAATCCTGTTCAAAGGGACAGAGACTCAGGTCAATAATTCAACCTACCACACTCCCATTATATGTGAATTTTCATAGACCTCTTGAGAACATTGTTGGAAGTGACTCTTTTGGTGGGAATTCCAGGCAACAGTGGAGCATACTCTGGTCTCAGGGAAGGAGAGACCTAGAAATCTCAAAACCTTTCTTGGGCAGCCACGAATGCACAGAGCAGCATCTGTTTGGCAGTAAAGGAGGAAGGAAGGAAGCTAACATTTATTCAGCATCTATTATGAGCCAGGCATAGTGATAGCCCTTTGGGAAAGTGGTATCAACTTTAGGTTAAACAAGTGTTTTTCTGCCTGCTGTTTCCGAATCCCTTCCCTACTGCACTCCAGTGACCATCAAGAAACAACAAAGAAAAAAACCCATGGGGACAAAGGGAGTAGAAAAGTAGGGGGGTGGAGCAAAGAATGAGAAGGGTCAACAACTCTTTGGAAATTGGAAAGCAGACTGAAGTGTTAATGATGCAGTAGACTGAAAAGAGGGGAAATCTGAGGGCCTGTGGAGGAGTTTGCCAATGCAGAGTAAGGAGCAGTCCCTGGAAGTCTTCAGGAACTGGGAGAACCGGGGTCCTCAGTAGCATGGAGCAGGAGTGCAGCTGCAAACTGGAAGAGTGGTTGGAAGCCTGTTTCTGGGGCACTTGGACCCCCAGATCTTCTCCATCCTGTACAGCCAAATGACTCCTCCTCCTCCAACCCGGCAGGAAGGTTTGTTTTATGGAGAAATGAAGTGAGGGAAGGACTATGTTTAGGAACACCAGCCCAGGTGAGGGCGAAGGTAAGGGGATGCGGTGGGAAAAAAAGATGGTCGAGGAAAGTACCTTCTGGACTCCTCCAGCTGCTAGTCCTCTTCTCCACTCCCTCAACCCTGCCAACCAGGCTAATCTCTCCCAGCCGGAGGTGGAAGGGTCATTCTCTGGAGGAGACTATCCCCAGAGAAAAGACCTGAGGACACTTGAGAAGCCCCAAAGACATGGTGGGGCCTGGCCTACAGACTAGTGAGTCCCAACAGCTGATAAGCTCTTATGTGTGGAGTTTCCAGTCACCTTTTATGCCTCATCCAAAAGGACCACCGAGGGTCACCAGGCATTTGGGAAGGCATAAAAGCAGTGCCCAAGCTCTCAGGGAAGAAAACAGAGAGGAAAGGAAAGCAACGCAGGCACTAGAAGAGAAATACGAGAAAAAAATATCCCTATAAAATCTGTGGAGAGATAAGAGAAGATTGCATTCAAGAAACAAGAACAAGAGAGGATTTTGGGAAGATGGCGGCATAGGAGGACTCTGAACTCACCTTCTCCCATGGACGCAACAAATTACAACTCCCTGTGGAACAATTTCCTCTCAGAGAGATCTAGAAACTCGATAAAAAGAACCCCCACAACAAGGGACAGCACTGACAGGGGTGGAAGAGGCAGAAATACAGCTCTGCTGAGGAAAAGCAATCCATGTCTTAGCCGTGGTACTCCACGGCTGGGAGCAATCTTAAAAGCACCAAGCTTTTCCCAGAGAAACAAGAACAAGATGCTATGTTTTTTTTTTTTTAAAAAAAAAGGAATGATGAGATTTCAAGAAAGAGCTCTTAGAAGTTAAAAAATTAAATTGAAAAATTTAAAGTAAAATAAAAATAATTAAAATTTAAAAATTAATCAAAATTTTTTAAAAAATCAGTGAAAGATTTATAAAGTAAAAGGGAGTGTATCACCCAGAGAGTGAAAGTAAAAGACAAAGAGAAGTGAACTGGGAGAGAAAAGACAGACACGTTTGAGGTAAATGACTGTGTTTTGTTGGATCATTGAAATAACTGTATAAGCTAGGTGTGATTTCCCCTATTTTACGGAGAGAAACTGAGGCTCCGGGGAGTTGAAGTAATCTTCCCAGGGTCATAGTGAAAGGCAGAGGCAGACTTGAACCCACGTCTTATGACCTCAAAGCTGTTGTTTCTGCTCAGCTGAGCCCTGAGAACAGCAGACCCAGCGGAGCCTGGTAGATGATGTGAAGCTGCGGGTGGAGATTGTGGCTTTGTTGGAGGGCATCAGCTTCTCCCCATTGTGGCCTGTGATCACTGTAAGGCATGCGCTTTCCATCTTCAAAAGCTTTTCGTGATGATATATGAGAGAGACATCCAGGTACTGTACAGGGCCTCAAAACAGCCTTCTTTCCTCTCCTCTGCTGCGACTGGCCTGAAATCCCGGTAATTCTCTGTCCTGGGAGTTCATGTGATAAAGTTGTGAGCATTTGAAATGCAAAGTTGTCCCTTTATCAGACTTAGTGGGGCATTTTCATAAAGTGGCAGTGGGATCGAGGAGGCGGCTGTCCATCGGATCATTCATCCGGGTGGATTAAGGCGATGACATGTACTTCAAGTCGGGGGAAAATGTAGCGTCAGAGGAAACATAACCAATAACAACCGGGACTGGCAGAGCTTCTGATTAATGGGCCTCAGCCCAGCTGCTGGTCATGGACAGTGGACGGGGACAAGACTCCCAGCAGACCTGTCTCCCGTTTCCTGGGAGAGAAGAGAAGAGAGAGATTAGGAGACAGTTCCTTCGTGTTGATCAAACGAGGCCTGGAGGAGTAGACATTGTGAGGTTCTACAGCCCACGGAAGTTGTCACTCTTCTGCCTGCCTGCCTGCCTTCCTTCCTAGGATATGGGTCAACACAATCACCTTGATTATTGACACAGGTTAGTTTGAGGACACGACTCAAATATGTGCCAACAATGGGCTTCTAGACCCTGAGCTAGAATAGAGAGAGGTGGCCGTGGGTCCCAGGCAGAGCTGGCTGGCTGACCGCTTCGGCCCTCCCCCAAGTCGGTTCGCACAGCAGAGCCTTTACCGCTAATCCTGTCTGGGGAAGAGTGGGTGAAAAAGGAGCAGGGCCAGATGTGTTATGTTAATCGATGCTTCTCCACGGGGAAGGAAGCCTCAGGAGTGGGGACTATGTTCCCTTTAGCAACACTGGCGTAAAGGATGCTTTGTGGGGGTGGGGGACACCTGTGGAGTACCAGGGGCACAATTCCTTTGCAGAGCGGGTGTGGAAGAGCAATGCGGTTTGAGTTTTCTTTTTGCTCCCTTCCTGGAGTATGTTCTGATGAGCATTTGCAACTCTAAAGTGATTCATTTCTCCTTCTTCGCACTAGTAGCTGGGAACTTGTGACCTGGAGATATCACTATGCTACCTACCCCCAGCCATTTCCTCCACCTTCTTGCGTTTCAGCTGGCTTGTCTGTGAACCGGGCGTAGCTCCAACCACCTTATTCACCTTCAGGGTTGCTTTGTGAATCAAAACGCAACACGGTTGTGAAAAAGAATCACAAGCACTTAATATTGCAAAGTGCTGTTCCAATGATGCCCGGTACGGACACGGTTCAGTGCTCCAGAACCTCTCCTCCAGAGGCTGGCCCACTGATACCTCTTCCCCACATATGCTTCCTGTGTCTGGTCCAAAGAGATGCTCAGGGGAACCCGCCATGGCCACAGGCCTGGTCTCTCGTTCCCCACCCTGCCCCTGCCTCTTAGTACCTTGTGCCTTTGATAACAGACAGCAGTCTGCCTGGCTCCAACCAAAAAGAAAGAAAGAAAGAAAAAGATAGATTTAAAAAAAAAAAACCCAAACAAAAAACATATTCTGCACCTTTTGCTCAGAAATGGCACAGCCAGGGAGGTCTTAAGACATAGTGATTAACTTTCTCTGAAAGCCAGCACACCTGGGAATACACAGCGAGACACACTAGGCTGAGCAAATATTAGACAAATATCACTTTTCTGCATTGCCCACTTTGCCGGAGAGGAATGGATTGACTTCTCAAACACTGCAAGAGCGAACCAGCCAGCCCGGATTCAAGATCAACATCGCCTGCCTTTCTTTCCTTTCTACTCCTCCCTCCTTTTCTAATTTCTAAAGCAAATGTATACAAAATGTTTATCTAAAATGGAGGTACTCAGAGAAGCAAGCTGTGCAAATAATTAGTGATCTGCAGCCCTTGTGTGCCTGACACGGGAGCCCCCAGTCTCTCTTATTCTGCGGGCTAGCACCCGTGTTGGCCCCAACCTCGGCTTGCAATGCAGGAATGCCCGGGGAAGGCTTGTGGCACTGCCCTGGCTCAGAGGTGATGTTATCTGGAGCCCTTTGACCCCTCCGGGCAGTGATGGGGTGGCAGCAGGTGGCTAAGGAGCTGTAGGTTCAGGACTCCAGAGAGCACAGAGGTATGCACTTTCAAGAAAAGCTAGGCATCTGCAAGTGGGTTTAGGTTAAATGTGAGAAAACATTATCTAGTGGATACTGCATGAATCTGAAACAAAGTGAATAAAGAAGGCTGCAGAATGACTTCCTGACGTGCAATAGGAGCAAGTGGAGGTGAAAGGGCAAAGGTCAGAGATGGTGCCTACAAATGAAGGCAAGATTGTCTTGAGGCAGGAATATGCTTGATGTGACCTTCTGATGTCCCTGTCTGCTGGAACCAGAATCATAAGAAGTCAGCTCTGGCTGGTACCTTGGAGGTCATGGTGCTTTATTGACAGTTGAGGAAAGGAGGCCCAGAGAGGCAAGGGGCTTTGCTGGTATCACACAGCAAGGGGGCGCTGAGGCTGAGATTGCAGGCTTGCCCTGAGCCATAGTGTGCCAGGCTGAGCCCTAATCTCCTGTGCCTTCTCCTGGGCTCAGCTGTCTGAGCCCCCAGCACAGACTGGTCATGCCCTGAACAGACTCGTCCCCCGGGTCATGAGCTACCCATTCTCTAACTTAGAGCATCCCTGTGGCCCGGATCCCTGACTGATGCTCCACCTGCAGCCTAACATCACGCTGCATTGTACATCGCCCCATGTGTCGAGATGCCAGCTACTTCCATACAGTCATTCGTGCCCCAGTCCTGGTCTGATGTGGTCCCAGCTTCTTTTCTTTCCCCGCTGCCTAAGGTGCAGGTCCCAGCATGCCTTTCTAATGAGTCTGTTTGCATTAGGACAAAATGGGTGGAAGCAGGATTTTCTCATGGCTCCAGGCCCCCATATGACAGTGGACATTAGGATGTCACATTCTCTTTTTTCCTGCAGGAGAAAGAGGGATTTTCATCTTCTCTCTGGAAGAAGGAATGACAGGAAAGCCACAGCAGCCAGGCCTGGAAGACAGACTGTGGTTTCTCATCATTAGAAGAATTAAAGTATACAGACAGAAATGTGGTTTTGCTTCATAACTGTATCCTGTCAACTAAATATTTCATTTAGCCCTAATGCCTGAGCCAAATGAGAATCTCCAGCAAAACTGCACTATTAGAATACACTTAATTATTGATTCAGCCAGGCAAAAAATAAAAAATAAAGAAACCGGGCGGTACTCTAATTCCTCTTATCAAACATCTCGAGTGCTAATATGCACTTGAACAGCTGCTATTATCCTGGGGAGCCCACTGCCTTCAGCTGCAAAATGTACAACTTCACACCAGCCGCATGGAGCCAGATTGAAGGCGACAACGAAAACCCATCCTCTCCTTCCAGCCTCATGTCCTTGCTCAGGGAGGGGTGCGGGCAGAGGTCCTGTGGCCAGCACCAAGAGGGGAGCCTTCCCTGACACTTCTTTCTATGCTCCTATCTCATATGAGTAGAAAGAATCAGATTATTTCACTGGTTCCCAACCTGGAAATTTTGGACACGACCAAAGTATCCTTCTTGTGCTATCGAAATGTCTTGTACTTCTTCTCTCTCTCTTTTTTTTTTTTTAATTTTTCCCTTCTCCCCCCAAAACCCCCCAGTACGTAGTTGTATATTTTTAATTGTGGGTCCTTCTAGTTGTGGCATGTGGGACGCTGCCCCAGCGTGGCTTGATGAGCAGTGCCATGCCCGCGCCCAGGATCCGAACCATTGAAACCTTGGGCCGCCTAAGCGGAGTGCGCGAACTTAACCCCTCTGCCACGGGGCCGGCCCCTTCCCTTTTTTTAAACAATGAAGATAATGGTTTATGATCCTAGGACTAAAAGGGATTCCATGATTCAGCTGATTCAACCCTCTCTTTTATGCAGATGGAGTTGTTGAGGCTGTGGAGGCTGGGGTGATGTGCCCCCAGGTCACCTCGTGTTAGTGGGAGTGATAGAATTAAAGCTCAACTCTCATCTAAAAAATTCTGGTCACGGGAGAGGAGAGAGAGTGGAGGAGTTTGGAAGGAGAGTAAAGAAGTGTTGGTCACCATGGCCTGTGGTTGGCTGGGAGATGTGGTGTGATTATGTAATGTGTCTGTAAGAAGGCAATGTTGGAATGTCAGACTCAAAAATTGTTGAAGATATAATTCTGTTTTATACTTTTTTCTAGCCACATTATATAACTTCTCCTTTTACAGATTTATTGTTTTAGCCACCATAATTCCTCTATTTATCCATTCATCTATTCATCATTCCACTCACAAAGCCACTATTCAATTTCATCTATCTTCCCTCCCTCCCTCTCTTTTTTCTTCCTTCTTTCCTTCCTCCATCCATCCATCCATCCGTACATCCTTTCAAGAAGCACTTATTGAGGACCTACCATGTGCAAGATGTTGGAAGGTAAGTCTTCTCAAGTAACGGTCTTCCCATGAGCTCCCCGAGGGAAGACACTCCCTTCTGAGTCACCTAACAGAACCAAAAAATGTATTTTTCTGACCAATGTGTGCTCAGTGAGACACTTATGACCAAAGCTGAGAAAGTTTAGAAGTCTTCTGAAGACAGAAGTGATAGAATTAGCAAGCTGGGAGGAGCTTCCAGAGACCCTCCTGTCCCTACCTCTGCTTCCAGGGGAGCCCTTGACTTAAATCCTACCATCCCGTCCAAATGGTCTCCTTAATGTTCCCATGAACGTTTCTCTTCCTTTGGGGTGACCGACAGTGCCAGTCTGCCCAGGACTGAGGAGATTCCCCAGCAAACTGGGATGAGCTAGGCATCCTACTTCTTTTGTTCACACAGCCCCTTCTATCTGAGTTGTAATTTTCTTGCTTCTGTCTATACAAATCCTTCTTAGCTCCAGTCTGACCACTTCTACCAAGATTTACCTAGCTACTTTTCCTTCTTTAAAATTTCATTGCAATTAGAGGCCGTGCCAAATCACTTGTGTGCATACAGCGAAGTTGCATTGGCCAATCTTCTTTATTAGTTTATGTGCCTCACCATGGGATCTCTAACTACACTGGAAACTTCCCAAGTGAAGGGAGCATGCTTAACTCCTGTCTTGTATCCTGTTTACTGCAGCTCTTGCAGACTGAAAATTCTCCATTCCGTCTAACCTAATTCCCTCCTGTTGAATTTTGTCTTGTTTTTCTTACTCTTTCTTAAGAAAAGATAGACAGGAAGTCACTTTCCCACCAGGACTCGTCCTAAAACATGAAGTCAATACCTTAACCCTGCCCCCTAGTCCTTTCACTATTTCTTCTTAACGAGTATCTTCCCTTTGGTCTATCTTCCCTTCCCTCCAAGGCACCGTTCCTCTTTCATGTTGTTCTTTGCTTTCTCTTCTGTTCTTTAAATGTAGAGTCCAGACTGGACATGGTGTCTAAAGGGAGAGTGGCCAAGTGTTGTGGCTGCTGTGAGCCTGGGAGGCCCGTTGGCCGGGTGCTGACAAGCTTTGTCACACAGTCCTGTGGAGGAGGTAAGAGGCCTGGGGAGGTCTAGGTGGCAGCATCCTGTCTTTCAGAAGGGCTGGCGTGCAAGACCCAGCTTTTCTTGAGAAATCCCCACCTCCTGTCACCAGCAGGGCCTGTGATCACTGGCCTAGCCTGACACTGACCTTGGCTGCCTGGGGTAGCGCTGCATCTTCTTTGTGCACTGATGTAAGAGAAAATGCCCACGGAGGCCTGAGGGATGCACAAAGCAACCGACAGTTTGTGGTGTTAAGGAAAACAATATTGGAGAGTGAGAGGATGGAAAATAGGAAATCGATGGCATGTGGAGAGTGGGCAGAGTGATTAGGACTGGGAGCCCAGCTCTTGCCTGTGGCTGGTTGGTTAGTGTGAGTTGTGGCTGGATTGGTGTTCTCCCACGGCTCCTGAGAGACAGCAGGTTCCTGAACCCCCTCCCGTTTCCAAACCATCTGGAAACTAGGGAGGCAGTGAGGGTTATGGGAGTGAGGTAGGTTGACTGCAAAAGTGGTTGCCTTGTTTTGCCTCCTGTACCCACGCCTCTTGCAGTGTGACTTTATAGCTCCTTCTATCAAGACGAGGAGTCTGTTTTCCTATCGCTTAAATCTGGACTGATTTTGTTTTTACTTGCTTGCCAATAAAATGTCGCAGAGATGACAGTGCGCCAGTTCCAAGCTTAAAACCCAAGGGCTTTTGTGTGCGTCCACCTTCTTGGAGAAGGCTTTGCTGTGTGCAAAGCCTGAGCTAGCCTGCTGGATGATGAGAGGTATATGGCCCTGGTATTCTGTTGCTGTAGTCAATAGTCAATCACCAGGCACAGGACTGAGGCATCCACAACAAGCCATCCCCCAGTCTACCCATCAGCTGGCCACTATTGCGTGAATGAACCCAGTCAAGATCAGCCAAGCCTGGCCCATCAGCAGAACCACCGCGGATGTGTGAACAATGATAAAGGTTTATTGTTTTAAGCCATTGAGTTTTGGGGTAGTTCACTATGCAGCAAGAGTTAACTGATGCAGCAGTCGAAAGGGTGGAGGAAAAAGGTATTATCTTCTACATCTTAAAGGAGTTGGGATGAATCTGGTTCTTGACTGCACACAGGAATCCCCATAATCTGAACTCCTCTCAGTTCTATGGCTGTATTTCTTGCCACTGATACACTCCTCCATCTCTCTGGCTCCTGCAGCCCGCCCTACCCCCGACCCCCCCACCCCTCACCCTGCTGTGTACACACCAAGCTCTAGCTTTGCTGAGCTCCTTGTAACAATCTGAACTCTGGCTTTGACTTCTACTTTTCCCCATTCCTGGTACATTGGCCCGTTTCTCACCTTCTTTCCCTTTGCCTGGTTAAATCCTCCTCAATCCTCAGGCTTCAGCTTAGCTGCCACTTCCGTCTATCATTGCCTCATCTCTGTTCTTTCGTTCTGTTTATTTATGCCTCTCTAACACTTGCCATGTTATACTGAGGTCTGAAAGGCCCCCCTCCCTTCAAGGACCATTGTTCTCAGATTCAAAAAATACTGAAGCCCAGATCTTAACTCAGACAAAATAAATCGTGGGGTTGAGCGTCCGTGAATTTAAAAGCGCTCAGTTGATTCTAATGCACAATCAGGGCTGAGGACCAACACAGGTCCAGTCTATTTGGGAAAAGGTATGTGTGTGAGGGGATCCCTGACGTCCACGTCTGCAGCTACTCCTTCATTTCCTCTCAGCTCCTCCTTGAGCTTCTGCTCCCTTTGTGACCGACCACGGCCTGGAATTCCAGGGTTACTGTCCTCTCTTGGTGCCAAGTTCTGCTGTCGTTCTAGTGTCAACAGAGGAGTGATGGGAAGAAGATGAGATTTCTCTTTGTTGCCTTTCCAACAATTTACACAAAACCACAAACAAAGGCTATTTTTGTATAACGTCATTTACTGAAAGGACATAGGGCAAGGCAGGGGCTACACACAGCAAAGATCTTAGGGTGAATTCTCACTGGATTCGAATAGTCCTTTGGATGTTCCACCACCATCAGCTTCTCTGACCTTTGCCTCTTTGTGGTCATGGGTTCTTTCTTTTCCCCAAATGCATTTTGCTTTCCCTGTTTGTATCCATTCCTGCCTCTTTATTCTTCCCACTTGGGCTACCTAAGCAGACTAAAACTCCTCTTTATAATGCAGAACAATTCTTTGATTCACTCCTCCTGGCCTGCCAGGCTCTGGGGCCTGACTTTTCACCATATATGGTCCGTCAAGGTGTAATGCTAAACAGAAGACACCTCTCTACTTTCAAGAATTCTGCCTCAAGCTTTAACATGAAAGTTGTTTTTTTTTCTTTGCTACCTGTAATTCTTGCCTGTTTACTTATCTGTCCCCCCGGTAGAGAGTGAGCGACTTGGGGGTTGGTTCTGTATGGTCATGTTCACCAATGTGTTCTCATGGCCAAGCATAGACACAGTCAGTGCTCAATATATGTTTGTCAGATGAATGAAAGAATGTGGGGATCCTATGGGCCTGTACGAAGCTGGGACAAGGAGTACGCCTGAGCCTGCCAGAAGGGGAAAATCTTTTTTTTTTTTTTTTGAGGAAGATTAGCCCTGAGCTAAATGCTGCCAATCCTCCTCTTTTTGCTGAGGAAGACTGGCCCTGAGCTAACATCCGTGCCCATCTTCCTCTACTTTATATGTGGGACACCTGCCACAGCATGGCGTGCCAAGCGGTGCCATGTCCGCACCTGGGATCTGAACTGGCGAACCCCGGGCTGCCAAAGCAGAGCGTATGCTTTTAACTGCTGTGCTACCAGGCTGGCCCCCAGAAGGTGAAAATCTTGATGGGAGGTCCTTGAAGATGCCAAGGGTTGAAAACTGGAAAGTGCAGTTCAGTTGTCAAATCTATTAGGAGAAAGTTTGGTTTGAAACAAGGCAGGCTAAAGGGTACCAAGATGAACAACCTAGAATGAAGTAGGGGGTAGAAGCACGGGCGAGAGTGGGGCAAAGTGGGAGACAAGCCCAGGGACTGGGGACTCTGTGAGTCACGAGGGCCATTTGCCATGGGGCCAGGGGCAAGGAGTTTACCAGAGCAGAGCTGAGGAGGGCAATGGTTGTTTTGTCCCCCAGACTACCGTCTCAGAGTCACTTCCCTCTCCCTTAGTACAAACTTGGGTGTGTATACTTGCACACGTACACACACAATCATACGCATTTATGTGTGGACCACTTGGATCAGACTTTTAAGATCTGGTGTGAAAATGCCACTGACTTTAAAATGCAACTGATGGCAAGAACAAGGATTTCTTTTTCTTTTAAAGAAGGAATGTGACAGGGCGCTTAAGAGGACTGAGTTTTGGAGTGAGACAGACCGTCATGCCGGCTCCCCCCATCAGCAGTTGCAGGACCTAGGATGGGAAACTGCAGAAGGCCTAGCTTCCTCAACTCCAACTGTCGAATAACAGCATCTAATGCATAGGTTTACTAGCAACAGTCAATAAAACAAAATGTGTAAAGCACTTAGCTCAGTCCCGGGCACTCAATAAAATAAAGCTGTATTCACTGAATACTCTCTGACTGCCGACTCTGTGTCCGATGCTTTGCTGGGCTAGATGGACATGAAGAATAAGGCTGTCCTCATAGGTACTGGTGGGTAAAGACATCCTTCATCTGTTTCTCTTATACATACTGTCTAAGGCCAGGAGGTAGCCTTTGGAGTTTATCCTGAGTGTTGCATCCAAATACCTAAAAACTTGGTCTTTTAAGGCACTGGTGACCCTGGGCCTGGAGAAGGAAAAGGCACCGCCTTTCAGGAGAGAAAATCATCTACGGGGCAGCTCATTCAGCCGCATCCCAGGTTTTCCTAGGAGATTCCCCCACCATCCAAAAACCAATGAGGTCTGACCTTGCAAGATGGGATGAGCTCCCAGCCCAGAGCGGTGTGACTGCAGCTGAGGACAGTCCCATTCATAACCCAGGCACAGACAGACCCGTTAGCGACATTGCTGCGGGCGGGCTATTACTTACAATATAGTTAGTGTCGTTTAACCAAAATGGATGGGACGCAGTGTTTGGGAGAAGAGCCCTGAATGTGACCAAGAGGAAAATAAGTTACAGCCGTGGCGGGCGGCCTAGGGAAGCAGGGAACGGGGGCAGGGGTTGCTGCTGAAGTCAGGTCTTCCCTCCTCAGTTCAGTTGTTTTCCTTTTTTGGTAAATGTCCAAGATTAAAGCCCCCAAGGAAGGAGGTGATGTGGGATTAAATCTTCACTTGAGGAAAAATGGACAGGGCTGCAGGAAAAGTAAGAATTATATGGGAGAGAGAACACCGGGGTTAGGGACAGTGGGGGCATGGCCACGGGGAAGGGGACAGTGTAAGCTGTAATTGTTTGGGACTTTTTCTCAGGCCTGATGTCCACATAGCTAGTCAAGTTTTACTACCTTAAGGGTCTACTCTGAAGTATTCGAAGTTCAGACAACCCTCCCCTAAAAATATGAAAGGCAACCTTGGCTGTCTCTGCTGAGATTTTTTTAAACATCAAATTCTAAGCCCAAATGTAATTTCCTTTCCCTTATGGAATTCTTTTGCCCATGGGGACCACCTATGAATACTAGAAAGATACAAGTAGATACATTTTCCCTTTTCCCCTGACCTTATCCCCTTTCTACTTTCCTTGGAGATCATCAGGAATGCCAAAAGTAGGAAAAAAATGTGTAAACCTTTGCTCCTTAGAAATATTTTGTGGCCAGTCCCCAGATAGGATATCCCAGGGGACCCGAGAACTCCAACACCCAGCTGGATCCCACCTCCCCAGTGAAATCTTCCATGAGCTAACCTGACCCATGTTGTTTTTCCGCACTTGGTACAGAGGTAGTAGTTACGGAGCTTGAGCGTATAGGCCTCGGTGAGACAAATGGGGTCTGACCCAAGGTCTGCAAACTTCAAGCTGTGTAAACTTACCCCTTTAAGTCTCTGATGCTCTCTATAAAATGGATTAATCATAGCATGTGCTTCACAGAGTGGCTGTGATTATTGAGAAAATGTATATCAAGTACTTAGTACCATGAGCGCTCAATAAAGAGTGTTATTTTTCTTTCTTTCTTTGCTTTCAGAATTGGGAAGCATCAGAGAACTCTGTTCCACGAGTCAAATGACTGAAGTTCTCCTTCCAGCTTCATCACTAAATAGCAGGGTGACTTGGATGGGTCATTTTATCTTAATCTCTAAATTTTTTAACTTATAAAAATGGGATGATAATTTCACAGATTTGTTATGAGAATCCAAAGACAAAATGGATGAGAAAGTGGTTTGAAAGGTACTGAGATGTAAGATATTAAAAATTGGAAGGAACTTGCTGAGAGGTTATCTAACCCGACTTTCTACCACCAATCAAGACTCCACATGGATCTTTGAATAGTAGAAAAATCATCCTCAAATGGCACTGTTTCATTGTTGGCAAATACAGGGGTTTTAAAAATTATTTTTAAAAATATATTTAACAGATATTATGGAGCACCATTTTTTTTTTTTTTTCCAGCTGCCATGATTTTTCTGGGAGTGTAGCAGTGAGCCAGACAAACGTGGTGCTTGTCCTCAGGGAGCATACATATGGTGCAGTTTTAGAAAAATCTTCCTTTCATTGAAATGGAGTGGATTTCATTAACATTCAACCATTGATTAGTTCTGCCCTCTAGATCAATAACCACCACCATCTCCACATACACACCCACACTCACACACGCATACACACACACTCAAATACACAACAAGCCTTCTCAATTTCAGCTTTCTTTAGCTGTTCCCCCATGAGATACATGAGTCAGGATGAGCAGAGTCCTCCTTTGCTTTTTTCCATCCCCCGGAGATTAAGGAATTTACATGTGGTTCCAGAGTTATTGTTTCCAAAGAAAGAATATAATAGTTACGGTAACACTAGCTACGTAACCACTAAGCCCCCCAAATCTGGCTTAGCACAGTAGAAATTTGTTTTCTCATTCACCTAACAGTTTAATACTGGAAGCCCTTCCAAATGGTGATTAGGGTTCAAGATCCTTCAGCATTGTCTCTCTCTTCATATCTAGGGCCTTGAAACCCTCTGCGTTCAGCTGGTGGATGGGAAAAGAGAGACTGAAGGAGGGACACCTACTTCTTAAGTTCCAGAACTTGAAAGTGATGCACATCACTTCTGCTCACATTCCAGTGACAAGAATTCTTGTCGTATGGCTCTTCCGAGCTTCTAAGAGAGGCTAAGAAATTATAGCCCCTAATTAGGTAACTATTTGCCAGCATCAAATCTCCAGTACAGAAGCTAGCTATCTCTGCCATAAATAGGGCCAAATTTACACCAGTAAAAGTAACATTCATTTGAGGTCTACGTGGGTGGTCTTTGGAAGAAAACTGTCACTGCGATAAACTTATATTTCATTTTAGGACCTTTTGCAAATCCTTTTCTGTCAAATTTGCAGCATAGAGGTTATCTTTCTCCCCATGTTGTGAAGATAGCAGAAACTGAGCAGAGTAGAATGTCAGAGGCAGCAGAATTTGAGAGCCAAGAATGAACTTGGGACTGGCCCTTTTCTTATTCTGGCCTCTAGGATAGGCACGTGGGACAGAAATACCAGATCAGGCAGGAATTAGAGGGAAGGGACTGAGAGAAAGAAGATGAGTGAAGAGGTGAATGCAGGAGAGCTGGAGCATCCATGGGGGATGCCTTCTCATGCTTAGGTCCCACCCCTCCTTGTGGTGCCAGGGGCCAAGTAGGCTTCGACAATCAACACTCTACTTCTCTTTTCCTCTCTACTCTTCCCCCTTTCTTCTTTATGGCTTCGGAGTAGATCACTTGAAACTTTTGCAAGAGAACTTTGTGAACGTCAGTGGGATCCAGTGTGTCTTTTGATTAAGAAAGGTAGGTGAGTGATATTCGGAATGGGTGGAGAGTAGCTCCATTCTTTGGTCTTATGACAGCATTAGCTCTCACTCTAAGTTTGAAATAATCAAAAGTGAGAAATAACCACCAGCAGATAATTACCCAGCTTGAGAGATATAAAGTCATTTCTTTCAATGCTTATCTCCTCAAAGCAATCACTAGAGATACATTCCAAAAGCCATGAGAGTTTCAAGCCCATTATATTTTGACCACCTTCTTGTTCATGCTCATATTATTTCGAATATGGCATTGGAATTGAGGACAATTATCCTGATGTGTATGGACAGTTCAGTGCACAATAGGTTAGGATTATTAACTCTCTTACGCAGGACACTACATTTTTATTAACGTCATATTAGTTTTGTTGAGAGTCATGTACCATATTATTACATAATGAGCTTACAGTCAACTAATCCCCTATCGCTTTGTTTTAGATGAATTTCTGGAAAACTAAGGCTTCTCCCATTCTGTGCTTGCACAAATAATTTTGTATCTAAGGGTGGGAATCTTAAATGTAGCTCTGATAAATTCCATCTTGTATATTCTATCCCATCCTTCTAGTCTGGCTTTTGAATGTAGATTTTGTCATCCAGAGTTATTAGCTATCCCTCCCAGCTGGGTGCCATCTGCAACTTTGATAAGCAAGCTTTCTCCGTGATTTAGGCAGACTCTGTGATGGCCAAGTTTCAGCAGACTACTGTTCTGCATAGACTGCTGTTAAAATGAGCTTGTATCCCTTTGCCTATATTATTCAATGAAAGGAAAATTGGTAGGCCGGTCAACTTACAGTTAAGCTACCATCTGCAGACAAAGTTACATGTAAAAAATTCAAATTGACGTTATTTTGATTTTTGTATTTCTCCTAAAAGGTGGGAGACTATATCAGGAAAATGTTTTTTGGTTGGCCTTCCCATATCCAAAGCAAAACCCTTATTTTCCCACTCAAATCAGTTTCTCCCCTAGTCTTCCCCATCTCAGAAAATGATGATGCCATTCTTCCAGTTGCTCAGGCCAAAAAAGTTTGGTGTCATCTTTGACTCCTTTTTTTGCTCTCCCACCCCAAATCTAAGTCAATAGCAAACTATTTTGGATCAACCTTTAGAAGGTATCCAGGACCTGATCATGTTTCATCACCCCAACTGCCACCACTTTGTCCAAGCTGCCATCATCTCTTGCCTGGATTATTACAATGGTCTCTTCACTTGTATCCTATTTCCATCCTGGCCCAACTGGAGTCTCCACTAACAGCCAAAGTGGTTCTTTGGAAAAACTAAGTCAGATCAGGTCACTCCTCCGCTTAAAACCCTCTAATGGCTCCCAGCTCACTCAGAATAAAGTTCAAATGACCTACGATGATCTACAGCATCCTAAAAGATCAGGCCTCCTCTCATCTCTAAGATTCCTCTCCCAATACTCCCCCTTGCTCACTACGCTTCTGCCACAGCGCTGGGTGCTCCTAGTCTGTCCCGTGCAAAAGCCTTTTCTATCTGGTGTTTTCCCTGCTAGAATGTTCCCTTCCTAGTTATCTGCAGAGCTCACTCCCTCACTTCCTTCAAGTCTTCTTATGTGACCTTATCAGTAAGGCATTCTTTGACCATCCTATATATAAAACAGCACGTCCCCTCTGTCCCACACATTTTTTTTCTCCTTATTTTATTTTTTTCAATAGCATTTAGCATTACCTAGCATAGTGTACATTGATTTCTGGTTCATTGTCTCTCTCCTCTCACTGAAATATAAACTCTATGAGGCCAAGGGCTCTCTTCAGTTCACTGCTATACTCCAGTAGCCAGACCACGCATAGCACATAGAAAGCTTCCAATAAGTATTTGTGGAATGAATGAGCAGATGGTATTGGCATAGACTCGAAGTCATCTCTCTGATCTCAGTTTCCTCAGCTATAAGATAATAAATGTTCAGTGAATTTCAAACTCCCCCCATCCCCTGGCTAGGGAATTCTTCCTTTAAGTGAATTCTTAAGCAAGAATCAAATAGACAATTTCAACCAGAAAATCTCCACTTTTTAATGATATTAATTAATTATATTAAAGTGAGCTCTTCTCGTTGAAATGAGGGTAGAAAATCAAAGACCCCCAATCACTGTGGATGCTCCAAAGCTCCCTTAGGGAGAAAGTTTAAAAACCACGAAAACAAAATATTCTATAACTCAATCATTATGATAATTATGAGCTACCAGAAGTCATTACAAAGAATAACTGTGATATATTACCATTTATAAGATTTTTTAAAAGGGAAACAATCATCTTTTAAACCTTGTTTGAGTTTTGAATTCTCCCTTCCCGCCCCCTCCCAACACTGAGGCAGGGGGTGGATTAGATGATCTCTGAAGGTCTTGTTTCAGGATAAAGGCTATATGATGAAAGAGGAGCAGCTGGGGGTGCTGTAATGGGCGCTCCTGCCTGAGATGGGAGAAACGAGCTGTGGAATTTAGGGGGAGGTGCAGCTGAAAATTCTAATGTGACTCAACCCATCACTGAAATGGAGGAACACCAAGACTTCAAAGTTAAATGCAGATTCAATTAGAAATTTCACTAAAATTCCAAATTACAACCATTTCCCCCCTTAAACGACAGAATTATATGGCGATGCAGAGAACCTGACAGGTAATTTGGGAAACTAAAGTTTCCTTGGACTCTGTAGTTAATGGAGAGTTTAGCACCAATTCCTGTGTAATTTGCACTTCTGAGAAGCAGAATTATTATAAAGTCAGACATCTTCAGTACTTTCAACTCTTGGATCTGCCGGGCTCTAAGATGACCAGGAAGGTAGAAGGACTGAGGTCAGAGGTTGCCATTTCAATATCTGAGGCTGCCCGGCTACCCCAAACTGGCATTTGAACTGAAGAGTTGAAAATTGGAGGTGACATTCAGAAGTCTCTGAAAATTATAACCCTGACTTCCTCCTTGAAAAGCTTATCTGAATCCTAGCTTATCCTTTGATGAGGTTACTGCAAAAGCACTCTGCTCTGAGCTCTTGAAAGATAACAGTCAGCGCAAGTGAGGCCTGGCTGCCTCCCTTGGGGGAAAACAGTGGCAGATGTAACAAGCTGGGGACACTAATTAAACGGTCTGGGCAACTTTCTGGGGATGAGGGAGTCTGCCCCTTAAACCTTTTCTCCCTGGGCTCCACCAGGGATTGATGCCCTGAGTGCATGGGGCCCCATTAATAGAGGGGGCCTCCCACTGCTGCCCCAGGAAGAAGGCATTTGTGCCTAAAATGGGGTCGCTCAGGAGAGCATGGCTTTCCCCTGCTCCTCAGGTGGCTATTCTGCTGTCTTTCTGCCAAACAGGGATGAGAGGGAAATGAAGAGCTGCGACACCAAAGATCCCTCCTTCCCCAGGCATCATTGAAGTCTCAGTGGTCCCGAAGACAAAACCACCGTCAACGCTAGAATCAAGGCTCCTGACCCCTTTGAGGATGCAACTGGAGTCGTCCCTGGTTACTGCCACCTACACAGGTTTACCCCTTCTCTGAACTCCACACTGCTTAGGGTCTCTCATGCTTATTTTGGCCTTTCCCATGATTATCGAAACGTTTGCTTGTGGCTACCTGAACTTTCTAGCTAGCTGGTAGCCTTCATGAAAACAGGGACCATGTTTTATACTTTTACTGCTCCTAAAGCTCCTTGTATGTTGCTGAGTAGGAAATAGTTGCTCACTGAGTACTTTTTCAGCAAGTATTTAGTGATGGCAATCGTTTTGTAAGACGTGGCACAGTCAGTAGGAGGCCCCTGGCCACCGTCCTGCCTCCTCTGCTTCCTGCTGGCTGTGTGACTCTGAACAAATGACTTCGTCCTTGTAGCCTCAGCTTCTTTACCTGTCCTGAGGGGACAGAAAAGCCAGCCTTGACTATTTTATGACACAGATGTTGTAAAAGGTGAAGGGTTGAATTAATGCCTTTGGTTGCTGGTCAAATTATGATTTTTGTTTATAAGCACGTGGGATTTAGGTTAGACTTTAGACACCTCTCTGGGCCTCAGTTTTTAATAATATTTATAATAATTTATACTTGTTAAGTGTATTCATTGTTCAATAAATATGCAATGCGTACCCACTGCATGTACAGTGTTGTGCTACCTGTTAGGGACTAAAGGATGAGACCTAAGTTCTAGCCCATGTCCTTCAATCTTATACTTCACTGAGAGAGATAAGGTTGGCAGACAACTAACAGATGGGGTAAATGCTTCTTTATGTAAGGGATGAGATATATATATATATAAAATATATATCATATATTGTTATATTGTATCAATAATTATTATGCATTATATTCAAGTTGCATTAATTCTGAAAATTTGTACCTATATGATTTCAAAAGTGTCAAACCGTAAAAACATTTGTTTCTTTATCTTATAAAACACAAGTCGACTTGATTTGTAGGTGGTTTTTCTATATTAAATAAACAGTGGGACCAGCCTGGCAGTACAGTGGTTAAGTTTGCATGCTCTGCTTCAGCAGCACGGGGTTTGTGAGTACAGATCCCGGGCATGAACCTACACACTGCTCATCACCCCATGCTGTGGTGGCATCCTACATATAAAATAGGGGAAAATTAGCACAGATGTCAACTCAGGGACAATCTTCCTCACCAAAAAAAAAGCAGTTATTTTGGGAAGAAACAGAAATATGTTCTTCATCTTCATCTTCAAAGTGAATTTCTATATGGGAAAAGGATGGTTTTGGGACACCCACAGCCAGGTTCACAGATAAGGGGTCAGTGGACAGCTCAAGTGACAGCCCAGACCCAACTCCAACCCTATATCAAACCTACTGATGACTGAGGAGAGTTGCATTAGATGAACCCCCAGAAACATGGCTGTGAAAGGCTCTGTGCTAAGAAAGGGAGTGGGGAGCAGGAAGCCCCAGGAGGGCCTGTTCTGGAGCAAAGACTCCTCAGAGCTGAGCGTCCAAGTTGAGCAGTAAACAATCATTGACTTTGCAAACAGTGCGTTCTTTCTCAAACCAAAGAGTAATCTTCTTGTGTGCACAGCATGGAAAGGACAGTTGGTCCCAGGATGGTCTTTTCATCCACGGCTACACACACAGATAACAGTTATTGTCAGTACTGCCATTCTCTAAAATAAATGACAGATAAATACAAATCTGGGTAGCACACACATAGACGCACTATCTTCATAAAGTCCTTGTGGAATATAAAACTTTAATAACCCAGATCACAGGTATGGTCGGAAAAATCTGTAAATAGTGTTTTAAAGCAAATGAACTAAAGTTTGTGGCAACTGTCCCATTCATTCACGTTGCATAAATTTTGATTTCTTTATGTATATTATCAGTCTTGTACTCCCCAAAATGCCTAGAACAGCGTCTGGAAATAATAGGCATCAGCAAAGTAGTTTTACAATGTTGTCCCTAAATGTTGCTAAAATCGCTAAAACAGTAGTGAAATATTCAGTCATATTATTCTGTTAAACTTCAATCAGTTGGTTTGGCTAGTTCTTTTCCTTTCTTTAGAAGGTTATCTCATGAGAGCATATTTTTCTGTTTTATCTGCTGGTGTATTTTGAGTGCCTAGAACAGTGTTTGGCATACAGTAGGTGCTCAATAAATATTTGTTCAGTAAATGGTTGAATGAATAAAAGTTTGTTGAATGAGTAAATTGATTTCAAGTCACTGTTAACGAGTAAGGCAGCTTCTGCACTAGTTGAACTGAAATGCCGATTTGCTAGGCAATGAAAGTTCATTCTTTTATTCATTTCTTCTCCATTTATTTACTTATTTTTTCATTCATTCAAAAAACAACTATTTAGCATTGACTATGTGCAAGTCACCGTGATGGGAGACACAAAGATGGACAAGAAACATTTTGCACCATTAGAGAAGTTATAATGATATTTGTGTCATGGAGAGAGGGGTGACCAAGTATAACAATTGGATAAGGATTGAATTACGAAGATAACCTCTCAGGGGTCCTGAATTCTGAGATTCCATGATTCTATGATTGAAGTGCTGATTTCAGACAGTTTCTGTGATATAAACAACCTGCCATTATTGAGATTTAAAAGTTAAACACTTTCAAAGGCAAGGTCTTTATGAAGAAAGCGTATTTCAAGTGAATTGCTATCTGGAAGCTAGATGATCATTGGGCTGCCCTGGGTTCTGAGCAGCCTCCAGGTTATTGGGTCAGATGCTGCTTTCCGCATTTTTTTCTTCAACGTATAGCAAGTTTAACACAATAGTGTTTACAAAATAAAAATTGTATTACATTGAGATTTTTCTTGTGCTTCCCCCTTATCACTAAGCTTGAAAGACCAAAAGTATGATACTTAAGGAAACTTATTCATGGATCTAAATATACAGTGTGTGCGGCTATGAAAGACAGATAAATGTTGGTTAGAAGATTACAGCATCTTTAAAAACTGTGGCTTATTAAAATCTACAAACTTGACCTGTAAGACACAATTAAAAAAATCCATACAGTTTCTCAAAATAGGTTACAATATAGGAAATGTTTCATGAAACTACTGCGATACTTCCCAGGTCTGTGAATAATATTAAAAACTGAACAATCTGTTTAAATCATACTTACACTGTTTGTACACACAGTGGTCCGAGGGGCAGCCCACATCCAAGACGGCTGTGGCTCTAATGGGCAGCCATCCTGCAGAGCGGGTCACCCCCTTAAGCACCTGAATTCTGCTGAGTCACCGTGGTTCTGCTGCTAAAACATGGAAAGGGTGTGTAGAAGCCATGGCCAGGCTAAACTTAGGGAGGATGACAGATGCAATTCAAAAGCTCATAGAAGTTCCCAGCAGGCAGAATAATCCCTTCCATTTGTATGGACGTGAGTTTCTAAAGCGCTTTTGTCCTACATCATCTCATTGGCTCTTTTAGGATACCTGTTTTTGTTTGCTCCACCCATCTCATTGAAGAGGCCACCGAATCGTTAAGTGGGATTGTCGTTAGGCAAGGCAACGTGATTCATCAACGGAAGAGCGGGAATATACCTTTTCTTCTACACCTCGAAGACTTCTGTGTTGGATGCTATGACTCTGAGGGAGGACCAGGAGTCCTTTCTAGGCACAGAGTGAAGTTTCGCTTGCCTGAAGATGGGAGTATACAATAATACAGGCCCCGTGCCCCAGGACCCTCCTTAACGCCAGCCCCAGACAACATTTCGTCTGATCACTCGTGTGGCCTGGGCCCACTGGGTCCCAGCAGTCCCATCAGCTGACAGCTGGAGGAGAGGCACTTCATCTTTTATGCTTGTCAACTCCACGAATGGATTAAGGTATTAAGAGAGGACGGCATCCGGGAAACTTTGGGCCACAGCCAGGGCCAAAGGCATAAATGGAAGGGACAGATGGGGTTGGAAGATAAGCTCTCTGCCTCAGTCATCCAGAGGAGTGGCAAGTGCAGCTTTTCTGCCCCAAATCATGTTGGATTGAGCTACTCTGGAGTAACCAGGCCCATCTGTGCCATTTGTCTTTTGAAGCCACCGCTATGGAAGGCCACCTCAAAGGGTATCAAGGGCATGTGCCTAGAGGCCTTTGCAGTGGAGTCAGAAATCCTGGATTCAAGTGCCACTTCTGGCCTTTGTAGTCTGTGTGGTCTTGGGCAGGACACCAGAAAGTATCTGTAAAATGGAGATAAAATGATATCCTTCCATCTACATCACTGGATTTAAAGAGGATAAATTAAAACAGCATTTATGAAAATTCCTTGTAAACATTCATATGCTGTCAAAACATGAATGTTTTCCCTGGGGCAGAAAGGCATGGTGAGTGGTCCTCAACTAGCCCCCCCACCTGCTGCAGGGTCTAGCATTCCCATCCCAGCCACTGGCCTGAAGATGGACAGGAGCCCAGCCAGGTTACAGCTGAGAGCAGAACTTTCAGACCTCCCAATGCTGGCTCATAACCCGAGAAAGAGAAATAGGACCAATAGGCGCAAATTACAGGGAGACAGATTTTGGCATCACATTAATTACTGTAATAATAACAACGAATATATATTGGATGTCTGCTTTGTGTAAAGTACTCTGCCAAGTTCTTTGCCTATATGAACATTTAGTATGTTAAACAAGGTTACAATCATTCAATACATATTTATTAAGCAGATACAACATATCAGGCTCTGATATAGGAACCAAACCACAGAGGTGAAAAGATAATAGATTCTGTCCTCAAGAAGCTCATGGTCTCATGGGGTGACAAATACACATATACAATACAATGTATAAAAGATATAATGGGAATATACTTTAAAAAGTCAAAGGGGTGGAGGACCCAGGTTTGCTAGGAGATGTCAGGCCAGATCAAAGGAGGTGGTCCCTGTGGAAGGACACATTTGCGACCAAGGCTAGACCTGCTCATATTATGCAACATTGTGAGAAAAGAGTCCCTCAAATAATCAGTAGGAAAATAAATATTGCCCTGTATCATGTAGGTTAAATTAGCTGCTCCAGGGGCCAGATAATGACACAAATAAGATTGTGCAAAGCGAGATATTATAACGTATTTCATAAGCCGCAGTGATACTTTTGCAGCTCATGAAAAACAAGATAATGTCCATAAAAATAAGATATTATGGCAAAATCGGTATTAATTACTAGGAACCAAAGTGCACTGCTTGAGGCTGTAAAACTTTTAATATTCCAGAAGAAAGCAGTTCGAGTAACAGGCTAACCACGATCGCTTAATCACTTGGCAGCTTCCCAGCCTATCTTGGTGAACAACAGAGCGGAGGCAGCAGAACCGGCCCCAAACAAACAGGCCCGTGAAGCGTTGCTAATTTGGCTGAGATGACGGGGTGGGGTGAGGAGGGCTGAGAGCAGACAAGTGCCCTTCTTGCAATTTACCTTCTCACTGTTGATGAACTGGGCTCGGCAGAAAGCCACTGGGTTGGCCTCTTTGGGGCCTTTGAGATGCAATGGGCCATTCGTTCCTTAAGATCTGCCTTTCCAGGTGCTGTTAATACAGATGAACTACACGGGTCCTCAGTGGGGATGGAAATTTATCCTCTTCCCTGCCCCCACCCACCTTTCAGCTATAAACACACACGCACAAGCACACGCATACACACACATATGCACACACACATGCACACACCACTCAGTGCACAGAGCTCCTACCTTATGTAAAGGTCAGGCTCTCTCTGCTTCTATTCCCACACTTTGAATGTGAGACCAATTTGGTGACAGCCTCTCATGCACCATAAACGAAATAGAAACATATGCACATGCAGTGATAAAACAGATCTGAAACGACATCCCTGCCGCCTGTTGGGTGGCAGCTGAAATCAGACATCTTAATGTATGATATTATGGGAATTACCCACATTAAGATAAAATATCTGGATTTAAGTAACTGTCTTTTGCTCTGAATTAACTCGGAGACTGAACTCAGAAAACAAAGGCAAAAGAGTCGGGGCTAGGAATTTATTTCACAGCCACCGTGCCTGGCTGGAGCTCTGGTGGTGGCACTGTGCAGGAATGCCAATAGGAACGGGATCTGTTTCATCCCTGAGTTTCAAGCACTTAGCAGATGCCCAATGGCACTGTGCAGGAACGCCAATAGGAATGGGGTCTGGTCATCCCTGAGTCTCAAGCACTTAGCAGAGGCCCCAAAATATAGTAGGTCCTTTAAAAATATTTGCTGAGTGAACGGTGAGGTGTGGTAAGTCCTTTCTCAACCACCTAGTACATTCTCCATTCCTGCTTCCCCCTTCCTTTCCCTGTACCTCTTACAGCAGTACAAACCTCTACTTCCCTCACCTGGTTGGAAGCTGTATTGCAGCACCATCAGCATTAGCCCCTGGCAGGAAGGTTCCTTCTCTTAAGGGTTTTGGAGGACTTAATTGTGTCCGTTCTATTCCTAGGAGTCCCTTTTCTGGCAATCTCCTTTGTGGGCTAAAGAAGCAGGTCTGAATAGGAAGAATGAAGTGGTTTTGTAAGCTGGTGTGCAGGCAGAAAGAGCGAGAGTTTCCAAGGATTCTCTCTGTTGGTTGGCAAAGGACTTCAGTCATCTGGGCTGATGATCTGGTGTCGCTCCTCTGGGCTTCAGAATGGATCCGGTACCACCTCCAACCTTGCGGATGTTCACTTGTGCAGCATTTGGCCCCACGCTCCTGGGTATCTTAGATTTCCTTGGGAAAGACAGGTAGGTGATTTCCATTCTTCAGCAATGTTTCTTCAGCCTCACTAACCCCATTGCACTTCCTTAGATAGGCCAGAAAAAATAACTCGTGGTTAAGGTATAGAGTATCCCAAGGGGTCCAAATGATTGCTTTTTCCAGGATGGGCAAGTTCATTGAGATTTGAAGATCGAAGTTGAGACTGACCTTTGAATCTTTTTAACAGCTATGGATGACATCTAATAGGGGTCCTGTACTGTGTGACGTGTTGAGAGGGTGGGTGAGACAGGGGGAAAAGAAGCAAAAGAAATAATCCTTACTCACAGGAGTTACTGTGTGAGCCATAAAGATATATGGACATGACGCTATATAATCAATTGTAAATAAATGGTAGAGGTGAGAGATCAAAGGAGGGGAAGAGAGAGGAAGAACTGGTAGACAGAAGATCAGGGAAGAGTTCATGGAGGCGATAAGTCTTGAGGATTGGATTAAATCGAAGAGTCATTTGGGAGGGGCCAGTGAACAGAAGGAGGAGATTGTCACGTGGATGTTAAGATATTGTGATATTGACACAGGGATAGACTAATTGACCAATGGATCAGAATAGAGAGCAAGCAACAGATAGGCTCATATATAGAAACTCAATATGTGATGAATGGCCTTACAGATCCCTGGGGAGAGGAGGGACAACTCAACAATGGGGCTGGGACCATCGCCTGTACTTATGAAAAATAAGTGAAATTGGATGCTAATGAATAAATCATAAAAATAATTTCTCCATACACTAAAGACTTACTGGTGAAAGGCCACGCTTTCAAGCTTTTAGAAGTAAATAAAGGAAGTTATCTTTGTGACTATGAGGTATGGAAGATTTCTTAAACAAAACACAAAAAGCATTAATGGTGAATTAAAAGACTGATAAATTTAACCACATTAAATTAAGAATGTATGTTCACCAAAACAATAGCATAAAGAAAGTGAAAAGACAAACCACAGATGGAAAGAATATATTTGTAACAAATAGGTTCAGTTAGGATTAGCATCCAAAATATACAGAATTCAGAAAAATCATCCAATTGTTAATTGGGAGAAGAATATATGAAAATGCATTCCATAGAAAAGAGTATACGGCCTGGCAAAAAGGCCAAGAACTGGGGGGAAACTGATCAGGCTGTGGGGCATGGCAGGGAAGGGACCAAGGTGTCAACATTTGGCTGGAGACTCTCTACAGGCAAGCGCCGCATAATGATGCTTTGGTCAACGATGGACCACATATATGACGGCGGTCCATAAGATTAGTACCATATAACCCAGATGCGTAGTAGGCTATGCCATCTAGGTCCGGGTAAATATACTCTATGATGTTTGCAACACAACAAAATTGTCTAAAGACCCATTTCTCAGAACATATCCCTGTCATTAAGCGACACGTGACTGTCCTCTGAAGAGGGAGAGTGGGTGCAGAGATTAGCAACAACCTCCACCTTTTGGAGCTCCCTCCGATAGCCTTGCACTAAAAGCATGGGTTCAGTCTGCCACTTGGCGTCACTGAGGAAGTTTAGAACGCGAAACAAATAGCTTATAGACAATATGCAAAATCGTATGCCAGGAAGCCCCTGCTTAGGAATCTACACCTTGGGCACCTTCTGGAATAGATCTGTAGCCTGTGGGCTTCGTGGAGACAGGGTAAGAAACCTGAAATGGACGGGCGTTGGATTTGGCAATTGCCTCCATTCGCCACCCTCACTTCACCCCATGGCTACAGCAGGCAGCCCACACCACTAGGCAGAAGGCACTCTTCAAGAAAATCCTTCAAAGGCCCCATTGCCTTGAAATGCTGTGCAACATTTCTGTGGGCTCTTAAACAGAATAATTCATTAGTCAGTGAAGAATAATCAATATCACACTCTGACAATTACACACTGACTCTGTTTACCCAGTGGACCCTCTCTGATAATATTATTTATGATTCTAAATAACTCCATCAGTGTTCAGTAGAGCTGGGGGTGCCTCTGGGACCAAGACACAATCAAATTATGAAGACATATGGTTTGCTCAGCCCTGGGAACCTTCAGATGCGTTTCATCGATGCTAGTCTCGAAGTCGTACCTTCCTCAGTCAGTTCTACGACCTTCCTAAAAGTGCCTGCAGGAGGGGGCTCCTCTTTGGGGAAGGGACTCTGCATTGTCATATAGGGGAGATGTGACTGTCAAGGGAGTTTTACTATGACAATTTCTGGAGTCTCCAAAGTGAAGGCATATTGAACAGTTTAGGGGATTCCAGACTAGAGTAGCCATTGGGATGTCACGAAGCTTTGCCTGCGGAAGAGTATGGGACAAATGTACAAATGTGTCTGGGAGAGATTCGTGGGGTAACAGAAAGAGGGAGATGGGAAAGTGGTGTGTGAATGTGTGTGTATGTGTGTGTGTGTGTGTGAGTCCATGGTAGGGGTGAGGGGTTAGGTAAGAAGCAGAGGATTTGTGAGGGCTGAGGGTCAAATACACTGGGGTTTGAGAGAGAGGGTGAGATTATTCGCTTGAAAATACATCTCTGTGTTACTTGACTTGTTACAATGAGCATGTATTATTTACGTAACTAAAAATATATATAGATAGCAAGGCTCCCTCTCTCTCTCTCATGTGCACGCATGCGCGTGAGTGCGCGCGCACACACACACACACACACACACACACACACACAGATTAGAGATGTAGTATCAAGAGAGGCTTTGATGCCACTTCATAACAACTGCCAGCTGGAGCAACAAGAAAATGGCGTGGCTCTCACTGCACACTCCGAGCCCATTTGATAGAAAGGAGTGTGAAGGCAAAGGACCAAGGAGGGCCAAGAGCAGAATTATAAAGGGGGAGGCATCGATCTCACTTTTGTTCCTACTAAGTGATCTTTCTCTCTTTTGGAGAGTAGCCTGGATGTGGGGGCGAGGGGGCTGCAGTGATGAGGCAAGGGAGGGCATGGCCCAGGAGCTCCTAGGCTGTCTACGTCATGGTCTGATCCCAGCCTGGTAGGGAAGTCTCCAGAGCCAAGAGAAAGAGCCCAGCCTCTTTGGGCTGTGACAGCCTTTCAAAGGGCAACTGGAACCTTGGGCAGGGACCAGCACCTGGCATTCACTTTTGAAGTCTGCCCTTTCCAAATACTCTTCATAACAACCTTGGGAGCTCAGCAGGGAAGACACTGCCATCCCCACGTAGTACGTGATGAGGCAACGGAGAGTTCCAGGCAGGCATCCCAGGGCCAAGTACCAGGAACTCCAGACTCCTCGTCCAACAGCCTCTCCACCGGCCCATTAGCATTCTACTCATCTGACCTGAGTGATTAGCGGCCAGAGGTGAGCAGCTGTGTGCAGGGCTGGACCGAAGGGTAATCTGTGGCGAAGGATTCAAAGCCCGGAAATACATTACAGAATGGTGGGAGGCTGCCCTTCAATTTTAGTCCCATTGAAGCCCAATGATCTCTGCTGCACAAGAGTCTCATGGATGCTCTGACCCCTCTCGCTTCCTCTACTCTCCCTCTCTTTCCCTCTCTTTCTTTCTTCTTTCATCCTCAGATAGATACTGAACACTTGCCATGGTCCAGACCCTCTGATAGGAGTTATAAGAGATAGATAAAGAAGACACTTGCCTGCAAGAGGCTTACACTCTACTAGCTAGAGATTAGATGTGTCTACAAATAACTACGCTGCAAGTTAGATAGAGATGAATCCGTAAGGCAGGCACAGATCGAGTGCTACGGGGCTGTAACCTGTACTTTGAAAAAGCTTAACGTGTGATATAAAAATCGCAAAACAACTTTGTTCTCCCCTGTCCATTTACATTCATTCAAGGGGGTTATTCTTATACCTCTGGATATATAGGACAGATCCATGACTTTGGTGACTACTTGGTAATAAAAAGTTCAATGTTAATAAAAAAAAAAGTTCAATGGTAATAAAAAGTTAAAAAACCTTTAGACTCAACTCATATTTAGACTGCCCAATCTCATGTAATGGTCAGAGCCTCCAGTTTCATTTAGAGTCACAGCTACCTCCCCTCTCCCTGGCCAGGCCCTGTAGCAGGTGTCCCCTGCCTGTTGTCATCTGGGAAGGGACAAGGCAGTGGTTTCTCTCCTGCTCCCTTTTCCTTCACTGTCAGTCCTCTGTTTCTGACTCTCTAGGATTGGATAGGAGTGAGAGGCAAGAGAGATGAGTGGAGCAGGAAGGTTTCCTTAACGGACCTGTCATGGACCAAGCGAGCATCCAATACTCTACTCCCTAAGGTTGTGGGCCCTGGCATGCGTCACTGCACTCAGATGCTGAGAGCACCTCTGTGGGAGGCTAGCCCAGTAAGAAGTGGGGAGGACCTCCACTGCCTTGAACTTGAATTTCTCTCGGGCAGTTTGGACTTTCCTTGGACTTCAATTCTCAGGGGCTAGATACTTTGATTCTGGACTTTAATCTCCTTGGAATTCTAGTCTCTAAATTTTCCCTAGCAATTTGATAATGGGAAGGGTTTATATCCAAATTTGGGGCATCTTATTTTGGCATTTATTATTGAAGAATCTTTATGCATTTTTTATTAGCTCTTTATGCATTTTATTATTGAAGTATCTTCACGCTGCTATTAAATCTCATTACAGAACCACTGATGAGTTTATTGGGCCATGCGGCTGGACTGGAAAGCGAATAACTCTGGACTTTGAGCCTTGGGTGCAGCATAGCTTTGGAATTGACTTAATTAAGGTGCAGTTCTGACCCATTTCAGGGCCTCGTGGGAGCAAAAGCAACACTGTCTTATGACGGTCTCGGGAAGGTACATGAAGGAGCAGATGGTGGTGGTGGGGGAGCAGCCTCATGTAGGCGGGCAGGAGGGCTCAGATAGTTGGCTCATTTGCTCTCCGCAGCCGCACAATCACGTACTTGGTTGACCAAAGGCTTAAAAGTTGAGCCCGCTTGGTTAGGAAAACAAAAAACTGGGGCAGGCTTGTTCCTTCATTCTCCACTTCCCACCTGGAAGGACTTCCCTGGAGCAACACTCCTGGCGCCTCACTGCCCACTGCATCACCCAGAAAGGAGCAACGACTTGTCACTTATGAGTGTATGTGGGGCCCACTCTGCCTCTTCCCCCTATCTCTTTTGGGACATGTCTGCCTTCAGAGGACACAAAATCTCTGCTGTCAACTGTGAAGTAAGGTTAGTGGGACAGGCTCTGCCTTCACCAGGGAAGCCTAATGTTTGAGGCCATCAGATCAGTTCACAGGTACGGTAGCAACTCATGTTGGTCAGACACGAGGCTCATCCTCTCATTTAACGTTAATCAGTCATAAAAGTGATATTTGGGTCTCCATTTCTCTGGCTCTTGGTCTATCTTTGAAATGATTCTGGACTCAGAGCAGGAGAGAGTGGTGTGATATATTTGCCCCCCTCCAACCTGTGAAGTAACCCTTTTGGACCAATAGCCAAGTGATTTCTCAGCTGTGAAGTAACAGTTTTCTTTGGGAATGAATCGAGTACTTTCAATTTTCCACTTCAAAAACACACACTTCAGCAGAAGTCACTTTACAGCAAATGAAAGGAGGAATTTCCCGAGGGAAGAGAGGGGTCTGATACTTAGCCAAGGGCAGAGGGGATGACTTAGGGCCATCTATTTTTTCCCAACTGTGAAGCCACCAGGAGGTCTTTTTGATATCATTGCCCTCATAGCCAATAGGGCAGCGGTTTGCAAAATGCTAACAATTAAGCAGCGCTCTGACTGGCCGAATTGCATCCTACTGTCCACAAGTCTGTGTGAGAAGCCAGCATGGTTGGAGAGCATCTGGGTTACATGGGAGGCAGGGCGGATTGGATGGGTTTTACTGTGGGATAAGGGGATAGCTTTCTGAAAGTGTCTTCTATTTAGGGCCTCAGACAGGGGCAGGGCTGTTAAGATGGCGTGTGCCACAGCGCAGCCCACTGAGACTGCTCCTCACTCAATGCCTGACTTCAGAGTCACCATCCTCCCCGCCCCCTCCTTACCATCGCCATCTCCAGCACCTTCATCCTCATCGTTATTATTATCGCTTATTGAGCACTTCACTACGTGCTAGGCACTCTGCTTAGTCCTTCTCATACATTATCTTCTCACAGCAATCCTGTGAAATAGATACCTTATTACTCCCCATTTCTGATGGGTAAACTAAGGCTGGAGGAAGTTAAGCCAGTAAATGGTAGAGCCAGAATTCCAACTCAGACCAGTGTGACTCCAGAATCTGTGCCTGTGGCAGGCACACTGTCCAAGGCAGGTGCCCATCCAGTGTCTCTTCTTGGATCCTCCCAGTGATGAGGTGCTCACTAGCTCCTGAGGTTCCCGTTGCATTGTCGGACAGAGCCCAAATCTCCCTCCCAGAGTCTTTGACTTTCTGCCTGTAGCCACCCACGATGCATCTTGAAAAGCTAGGGTGGCACATTTGATTGAGGCAGGGCCCTGGATAGTGCTCTGCAGTAGAGCAGGGACCCTGGGCTGGTGCAGTGTAAAAGGCTGAGCCGGGGAGATGGCATTTCACTGAAGGCAGCGAGGCTTGAAATGGGTGTGCTGTGAACAGCACGGCCTTGCCCTCCGGAGCGGGGCACCCCGAGGGACAGCTGGGCAGCCTGGCTGCATGCCCCTCCTCCCTCTCAGCATGCCGTGGCCTTCTGTGGGGGCTGCGAGCTACATGCTGAGGCTGTGCTTCCCGCTCCAGGAGGCTCATTGCTCCCACATGCTGTTTGTGGTGTTTTACACCTACCTCTGCAAACCTGCCAGGCGTTCTGGCTGGATGATGCTGTTCACCTTCTGAATGCCTGTGTTTACCCTCTCTGCTGAACAAATTTACAAGGTAAACATTTTGGGACATCTCAGAGATTAAGCAAAAAATCACAACACGAAACCAACACAACTGCGTTGTCCTCCCCAACCCCTTGTTTCTAACTAATAAATCATGGGTGGGATTAACTGAGATTCAAGCTCTTGGCACTGGATCAATTTTGAGGTGCCATCTCCATCAAGTTCTCATCTCTATTTTTGCACTTAACTCTTATCAGAAGCCTCACCGTTCTGAGAAGTGATGGTACACAGAACACAGGATGTGGATCACCCACACCTGGCTTCAAATCCCAACTTAGCCTCTCACTAGCTATGTGATGATGGGCAAGTTACTCAACCTCTCTGAGCTTGTTTGCTCTTGGGAAACAAATACCCACTCAGCACTTTTGTGGGGAGCTTTAGACAGAATGTCTGGGACGTGGATAGTTTTGGTTGTTGGTTGGTCATTCTGGGATTTCCTCCTTGCAACCTTGACCGGTTCAATGCTTAGTGGCTTTCATCAGTTAAATTGAGATATAGAGTGATGGGTCAGGAGTTGGACAGGACACTGGACTCAGACCGGACACTGAGCTACCTTGCACAAGTCCCTGAACTTTCTGTGCTTTGTGCCTCCTTCTGTTGAGCAGAGATCTCTTTGCTGCCTCTCAGCAGAAGAATGTGAGGCTGAGATGGAAAGAAGAGAGAGAGATGCTCAAAGGTCTGTTGAAAGGTGACTAGCCACTTGTAAACCCCGCATGTTGCTGCTGGCTCTTGGTGGTATGTGGCCCTAGTGGGGAGGCAGCATAATTCAACAGCAGTGGATCATCCCAGACCTGTGCTTAATGACTGTCGGCATCTCCTGGACAAAGGCCCTGCCCCTTGGGGTGTGGACCATGTCCTCATGCTATGGCCCCAGCAGACCTCTGCAACTTCATCTCTCTGCTCTCCTCCTCACCCTAGGGACTACCCTTTGTGACTATTTACCCCTTGGATCATCTTCTCTTCTTGGAATGTCCCCCGTTGAACCTCTCCTGTCCCAACAGTGCCTTGTCAAGTGAACTCCAGTTCAGCCCACAAAGCTTCCTTTGAAGTGTCCCCTGCTCTCTGTGGCTCTTCCTTCCTCTCTGCCTTTCTCCCTCTTCTCTGCTCCCAGGACACCCAGGAAAATTCTGTGTTGCAGCACCTCGTATTGTGCTGTAATTGTCTATTTACATGGCGGCCTCCCCTGCCAGATTTAGGGCAGGGACCATGTGTATTCTTCCCCATGTCCCCAGTGCCCAGCACAGTGCCAGGAAAATAAAAGACAATTAATAAACATTTGTTGTTGAATTGCATTCAGAGCTGCGCACCCCCAGCTCTCTCGTTCCCCGCTCCCTTCCCATAAAGCACTCACATTCTTTCCTCCTCGCCCTGTTCTTTCCTCCTCTCTCTCTTCCCTTGTCCCATCACTGTCCTTGCAGTCCCCTAATTGAACTTTTCTGGACGGTAACGAGGCCAGGGATGCCTCACAAAGTGAATACACCACCTGCAATTAACTAAGAGTGGCCACCATTCTTTTAGGCAAGCCCTATTTTGGGGATACCATTTATCTCCCCTTCTTCCCACATATCCAGCCCCAGGGTGGGTTATGAAGGGGACAAAGCCAGCTCCTCTAATTTGGTGGCGTCCAGCGCAGGGCCAAGCAGCTGGCATCCTTCCTCCTGCTCCTCTTACCTTTGCAGGCAGCTCTGGGCAAGCCAGTCAGTCTTCATTAAGACAAGGCGCACTATTACCTGAGCGAACTCTGCCCTTCTCCCCGGTGGCAATTAGCCTGGCTCTGGCTGGTGGAAGGGCATTTGCTTCTCCCGTTCTCTCTGTGAGCCTTTCTTAGTGTACAGGCTATCAGAATCTCCTGCCCAGGGGTCCTGCTGTCCGTTATTACATTGCTGCTGCTGCCATTCCTGCCTCTAAAGCACCCCTTGGAGAGGAATTTTAATGTGTGCTGAAGACAGCAGCCAGAGTGGGAGGGGCGGGGGGAGCCAAGGCCTTGGGTCTCTGGGCAAGTGAAGGGGACCTGCACTGGATTGTTTTAAACTTCAAAGAGACAGTTTCAGGAATCCTGCATTTATTTACTCCACATTTCCAGCAGAGGTGAGGATGGAGCCACGAGAAGCCAATTCTCAAAGGGCCAGTCTGGTGTGGAATAGAGCTGCCTCTGTGGTGGGGGTCGGAGTTGGGGAAGGAGGAGGAAATGTGCTTTGTGAGGTCATTATGTCCATCCCCCTGCCTCCATAGCCATCTGATCCACAAAGCCCTTCCCTTTCTCTCAGGTAGAGACTGAAGCCTGCACCCTAGCCATTTACACCCGGCACTAGTTACATTCATGACAAGGAGGGTATTTTTCTTGCATATCTTTCCAAGCCTTTGCAAGCCAGTAATTGCCTGCTTGCAGCGTCCTATTTCAGCAGGAAGTAGAGGAAGAATAGCTGGAGGGTGAAAAGATGCAGACCACCTCTTGAAGGGCACTCAGATTTAACTCGGCACCAACTAGGTACCAGACTTGAGTTTGATCATTTATACCCACAATTTTATTTAATCCTCTTGATGACCCAAGAAAGTAGGTACCATTCCCCTACTTTACAGATGTGGTAACTAAGACCCAGAGACATGTAGGGATTTTTCCAGCATCACACAGCTGTCAGGAGTGGAGCCAACCCTCCCTGCTTGGTCTCTAAACTCATGGCCCATGTTCTTTGCAGCACAGCCCAGGCTACCGGAGGAACCCCAGCACAGGAGCCGAGCATAGCCCCTCCCTGGGACCTCATTCTGTGATCCCCTTCATCAGCAGGGTGCCCCTGAGCTCCTCCAGGGTCCTGCCCCAGCTAGTGCCCTGGTTGAAGACTTTTTACTTCTCTTGACTCCACAGCAGCCAGATCTGCCGTCCCCCTGAGGAGGAGGGCATGCGTTGGTGCCTGTCTCTGGCCTGGCCCTGGCTGGGCTCCATGCCGGCAGCTCCTAGTGCGTGCCCGTTCATCCCAGAGGGTGCCAGCACCTCTCCCAGAACACTGTCAGCACAGCCATTCTCCGCCTGTACGGACAGGGTTCAGCAACCACCTCTCGGATGCTCTGTGGTCAAGAACCGAGGTGCCTGGTGCTTCTGTGGTACAGCAAGAGGTGCCCACTCCTCCACTGCATCCTTCTTCTCAGAATCCCAAGGGTGTCCTATTCTCCTCACCTTGAAGAAAGCCTTGCTCTGTCTGGCTCACCAGCTCCTCCTGCAGCTCCAGTTGCCTTCCTCATGTCCCCACCCGCTGGTTTTAGTCAGCCCTTCGCGATGGGTCTGGCTCTGCCGGCCACCTTGGGCTTCTGAGGCTGGGCCTCCCCTCTGGGTCACTCCCCTCACACAGCTCACACCACATGCCTAAAGGGGCTTGTTTGTCTCTCTCCCTTCCAAACCGCATTTCTAACTGATGGCTGCCCTCTCTGTCTGACTTTCTCTTCTTGCTAATTGTCTTTTTCTCTAGAATCATCCTCCCCTTCTCCCAGTCTGTGGGATGGCTTTAGCTGTCTTAACCCTGCTGGAGTCAGGCATTTCAGGTTGGAGACCCAGCTCCTAACACTTACTACCTGTGTGACTGTCACAAGCGATTTGTCTCTTCCAGACTCAGTTTCCTCACCTGGGAAATAAGAATCTCAGGGTTGTTGTCACAGAATAAGATGTATATTTAATGAGATGGCATATATACCATCCTCCATCCATCTTCCTTCCTCAGGAGCCTGGGTTTGAGTCCTTGCCCCGCCACTATTAGCAGGATTCTCTTGGACAGGATTTTTTGGTGATATTGTTCACAAAGCCTTTCCTTTTTAAAAAGTATTATTGACATCTTTTACTTTTTAAAATCTCTCATCTTCTATAACTATTTTTATAACAAAATAATATGTGCTGCTGCAGAAAACATGGAAAATTTAGACATGAAACAGAAAAATCACTCGTATTATAATACACGAAAATAAGCACGGTTAACACTCTGGAGTGAATGTGTTCAGCTTTGAGCTGTGTGTGTGTGTGTGTGTGTGTGTGTGTGTGTGTAAAGGCCCGTAGCTGTAGATCTAAATACAATCATATTTGTTAAAATGGGATGATTGTGGTAAAATCCACATAAGAAACTTTACCATCTTAACTATTTTTAAGTGTTCAGTTCAGTAGTGTTTATTATATTCACACTTTGTGCAACAGATCTCCAGAACTTTTTCATCTTGCAAAGCAAACTCTATACCCATTAGAACCCTTGCGCACTGTCGGTGGAATGTAAATTGGTGCAGCCGCTATGGAAAACAGTGCTGAGGTTCCTCAAAAAATAAAAATAGAACTACCATATGATCTAGCAATTCCACTTCTGGGTATTTATCCAAAGAAAATGAAAACACTAACTTGGAAAGATATCTGCTCCCTGTATTCATTGCAGCGTTATTTACAACAGCCAAGACATGGAAGCAACCAATGCGTCCATTGGTAGATCAATGCATAAAAAAGTTGTGGTATGTACTACAACAGAATACTATCCATCCATAAAAAAAAGAATGAAATCTTGCCATTTGTGACAACATGGATGGACCCTGAGGATATTATGCTAAGTGAAATAAGTCAGAGAAAGACGAATACCATATAATTTCACTTATATGTGGACTCTAAAAAAAAAATGTCAAGCTCATAGATACAGAGAACAGACTGGTGGTTGCCAGAGGTAGGGAGGGGGTGGAGGGTGGGTGAAATGGTGAAGGGGGTCAAAAGGTACAAACTTCCAGTTATAAAATAACTAAGTCATGGGGACGTAATTTATAGCGTGGCGACTATAATTAACAATACTGTATTACATATTTGAAAGTTGCTAAGAGAGTAGGTCTTAAAAGTTCTCATCACAAGAAAAAATTCTGTAACTATGTGTGGTGATAGAAGTTAACTAGACTTATTGTGGTAAACATTTTGCATTATATACAACTATCGAATCATTACATTGTACATCTGAAACTAAGATAATACATACCAATTAAAAAAATGATTCTTAGAAAAAAAAAAACTCCATACCCATCAAACAACATACCCTATTTCCTCCTGTGCCCAACTCCCAGTAGCCTCTGTTCTACTTTCTGTCTCTATGATTTGCCTATTCTAGGAACCTTATTAAGCCGAATCGTACAATATGTGTCTTTCTTGTGTCTGGCTTATTTCACTCAACATAATGTCTGCAAGGGTCATCTACATTACAACATGAGTCAAAATTCCCTTCCTTTTTCTTTTGGTGAGAAAGATTTGCCTTGAGCTAACATCAGCTGCCAATCTTCCTCTATTTTGTATGTAGGACACGACCACAGCTTGAGCAGTGTAGAGATCCGCGCCCAGGATCTGACCCCACGAACTCTGGGCCGCCAAAGAGGAGCATGCGAACTTAACCACTACACCACCAGGCCAGCCCCAGAATTCTCTTCAATTTTAAGGCTGAATAATATTCCATTGTATGTAGTTGAGCGGGTTTTTTAAACTTCTCACCTTAGCTTCTCCATCTGTAAAATGGGGCAAATAGTAGTAGCAGCCTCACAGAGTTGTTGTTAGAATTAAATTTGTTAATATATGTAAAATTCTTAGAAGAATATCTGGCACATCACAAACTTTTCATAAGTGTTAGCTATTATTATTATTATTATTATTATTATTTCATCTCATCTCTCCCAAATGACAGAGTTTTCTGGGCTTAATAATCATAATTATTATTTATTAAGCACCTTCTGTGTTCCAAGCATGTGCCAAATATTTTACATGAATTATCTTAATTAATCCTCAAGGAACGTAGGATGTGGTGTTACTATCTCCAAGTTTCAGAGAACCTCTCTGAAGCTCAGAGAACTTCCTTAGCCTAAGGACATAGAGCTTTGTAAGTGGTTGGGCTGGCATTCGAAGCCAGAGTCATTGATTCCCAACCCCCTCAGCCACTGCACTACGCCACCTCCTGGAGGAACTGCTGGGCGGGCTGAGTCTGCTTTCAGGTGCCCCATCTTTGCCTCCTATCTTGTGAGGCGGCAGAATCTCCTTCCACAGCAGCGAAGTTCCCCAAGTTCCAGCTGCGAACGGCAGAAAGTGGGCAGGAGGAAAGCTCTTCCCCTCTCTTCTCTTCTCCACCACCCTCTCCTCTCTTCTTTCTCCTTCACCCCCAGTTCCTCTGCTTGCACCCTGAAGTAGCCAGGTGGAGGCAACAACTGTGACATCCTAAAGGAGGGCTGCCCCTCTGGGATTTCTAGTAACTCAAGTGGGCTAGCTGGGAGAGAATTTTGGGCAGAGACGACTTTGGGCTACCCCCATAGCACAGAACTGAAGTTCAGAGAGAGTTGGAGTTGTCCATCACAAATGCCTAGCCGTTGGCCAGGGGCGTTGGAGAAAGATGAAGGAGGCAGAGAGCGCGCCACTACCGGAGGGGTTTAAACATGGACTAGATAACGTTTATCAGGGGTTTTGTAAGAGGAATCCCTTCTGGGTCTATTACTGCCTGTTGTTCTGAGGTTGGAAGAGTTTCTATGGTTTAAACACATGGGAAGGGAGCTGAGAAGACATAGCGCTAACACCTGGAGAGATTCCTGCAGGGGCCGTGATGGTTTGGAACCAAGCAATACATCATTTACATTTACCTCCAAAGCACACGCCAGCTATTCCTAGGAAGTCAAGCTGACATGGTATTATCATTTTCCTGGAGGTTGTTCCTCTTATCCCACGCTCTCTGGTCTTTCTCACACACACATTTCATTAACCCAAATCCTCAAGAACAGAGACAACAGAGAGCCAAGAGCCTTCCCACTCAACCAGGGCAAATGTATGTGTGTGTGTGTGTGTTAAGTGGCTGTGAGTGTGTCTGTGTGTCTGTATGGATGTGTAAGAGTGTGCTGTAGGGAGAGATGGCTCTTGGCTGTCGCTCCTGGCCCTTCGAGCCCCTTGCCCTGCAGAGTGACCTGGCTTCAGGGGAGCTGGCCTTGTCCTGACTTTAGATAGAATCCAGCTTCTACAATTTGGGAAATCCACAGAGAGGTCTGCTGGATTGTAGCTGAAGAGAGACCAAAGCAGACCAGTAGCAGCCTGGTGGGGTTCCTGTGCTTTGGAGCCATCGTTCAATGGCCAGCTCAGCCATGTACCAGTCTTAGGAGTCTGAGTAGATCCCTTAAACTTGGTGACTCTTCTTTTCCTGAGGTACTGAAGTAATAATATCTATAACAATAAAACAACAACAATAGAACCAATTCTGCAAAGATGTGGTAGGGCCAACTGGATAGTGACTGTGAAAGGACCTTGTAGACTATACATGCCATATGCGGGGCAGGGGTGGCAGGGGGCTCTGGGGAGGGTGTAATTTCATTATGCTCGAGCCAGCAGCCGGGAGTCTGGGAGGGCAGCACAGAGGAGTGGATGCGGGAAGACCCACGTGTGCCTCCCTGCCCTGCCCCCATCACAGACTCCCCAGGGATTAGAAGGAGAAGAGCTCTGGGGATTGTTGTGAGAAGCTAGTGCGGAGAGTACTTTGGCTATCGGTAAATGGCCATTCTCTCCTCGCCTCAGGTTGGTGGGATTTTGCAGTGGATGCTCTGAGTCTCACAACCACACAGTGTCTCAACTCTCTTATCTGAGAAACACGGTGTTGGTATTGCTCATGGGATCAAATCGACTTGAAAAGCCTAAAAGATTATGGGACGATGAGTATCAGGCTCATCTGGGTGAGATCTGTACACCAGGCATGTGAGGTGTACCTGTGGACTGGGGTTGCCTCAGTTTTCCTGTCCAGCCTGCTCTCCACCCTCCCACCCTGGCCAGACTAGGCTCTGGGGGTCCCAGAGGAAGCGGTTTCTCACTGAGGGGGAAACAGACTTCCTCCTGGTGGAGAACCAGCTGCAGGCTGTGAGGGCCTGGGAGCCCAACCCTCTCCGGTCCTTGTCCCCTAAGAGGATGGGTGGGGAGCTGGGACCAGCCATCTCACCCGTGTCCCTGTCCTTTAAATGGCGCTGCTTTGCGCTTTATGGTGTTTTCAGTTTCTGTTCTCCAGATCTGGAATTGGAAAGCAGGTGCTCCTTCAGCTCTGGTGTCTGCTCACGCACCAGACCCCTGAGACCCACTCCCCACCTCCTTTCTTTCCTCGCCCCTTCCTCAGGGAGAGAGCGGAACACTTGCCTCAAGGGCCTTAAGGAGGGGCTCACATGCCCTTCTGGAGGTTTCTGCGGAGAGACAGCGACAGATGATGAAAAGGAGAGATGAAGAAGCAGAAAAAGGAAGAAGAAAGGAGGAAAATCCAGGAGATTACAAGGGATCAAAAGAGGCTGTTTAAGTACGTGGCAACTTACATGGGAGCTGGGCTCGGGCTGCTAGAGGCTGCTTGGCAGCTGACGTTGAGAAGAAGCTGTGTATTCCAGAAGCCAAAGGAAGATGGTTGGTCTTCCAGCGGGGCCCTCGGGGACCTCAGGCAACACTCAGCTCTCAGGGGGCAGGGCTGGGCCATATGTTGGCCTGGGGGCAACAGATGTCTACCTGAAGCATTTCTACTGGGACAGACATCCAAGAGGGGTCATGTGTGTGCGTGTGTTTATGTGTTTGCATGTGTGTATTTGCTTGTGCACGTGCGTGCAGTGCACTTATCAGTGCACCAACTGCACGGATGCACAACTGTTGGCTGAATGTGCCAGTGTACACCCTTGCCCAAAAGGCATGAAGGGTGAAACCACATCCAGCTCCCAGCCCACGCCACATCATCCAAGCGACAGCCCTCTCTCTCTATCAGAGCTGCTTGGCGCACCCCCCAGCTTGCGTGGGCTCTGAAGTGGGGCAGTGGTTCAAGGTGGCTGCCTCATTCTCTGCTGGGATGAGTTCACAACTGACACATGGCCAGGACCTAGAGGTTGACCAGGGACTTTCCCCCTCAGGCTCTCATGTGATCCTCACAACAAACATGCTGTGGGCAGAGCAGTTCCCTTTGCAGGGAGGTAGACCGGCACTCAGAGGCCCAGAAATGGCTGCCTTTGGAAGTCGGATCCAGCCTTGCTTCCTCTGCCCCTAACTGCCACGAGGTACCATTTCCTCTATTTTTGGAACTTCTCTTCTATCTCTACTCTTTCAACCCCAGGCGTCAGAAACATGCAGGGCAGGCCAAATCAGGGGTCTGGCTCCCCGATCCATGGCCTTTGTGGCTGGACTTACATGGTCAGGGTCAAAGGGGCCACAAGTCTAGAGCTTAGCTTGTGGGTGGACCCTTCTGCCAAGGCCTGGGGGCCCATAAATTCCATACTTAGAGGGATTTTAAGGTTGGGAGAATTTGTGCTGTAGAGTGGGGAAGAGGTGCTGCTATCAGAAACTCCGAGAGGTTTTGGCTTTGGAATCTGCTGGGACTGTGTTCGAATCCTCCTTATGTGACAGGGGCTGATCCCTGCCCTCTCTGCACCCCAGTTTTCTCATCTATAAAATGGGAATAATAATAATAGTAATAAGCTAATGTTTACGGAATGCCATCCATATGACAGGCTCTCAGTACTTACTATATGTTAACTGAGTCCTTACAACAATCTTTTGAGTCAGAAATCGTTATCCCCATTTACCAGATCAGGAAACTAGGTTCCCCCCCTTGAAAGTCCTGGGTGGACTTTCAGCTGCCTTAAAGGGTTAGAATGCAGCAAATACAATGCTGTGTGATTCCCGAGGCTGGCTCAGGAAAGCCTTTCAGCTCCTGCTGCTCTCTCCCGGGACACTCACTCTGGGAGCCTTCAGCTGCCACGTGGGAACCCTGGCCACCCTGAAGCTGGCACGTGGAGAGACCACAGAGAAAGGGCGAGATGCCCAAGAGCCCCAGTTGTTTGTGTGTTCCAGCCCGGCTCCAGACAGGTGGAATAAAGAAGGCTTTAAGACGACCCCAGTCACAGCAACCTCCTGATTGCAACTGCAAGAGAGACCCCCAGTGAGAACTGCCCAGTCAAGCCCAGGCAGCTCTGATTTGTGAGCAAAATAAGTGATCATTATTATTTTAAGTTACTGTTTTGGGTGGTTTGGTATGTGGTAGTTGATGACCAAAACATAACACTTGCTTCATAATAGTTACTGTGAGGAAAAGTGAGGGTGTATATGTCAGTCCCTGGCAGTGAATGCCACCTCCTTTCTCGTCATCCATCAGCCCTCTTTGGGTCCCCTCACCAATACTTCTTCGCTTGTCTTGAAACAGAAGCCACTTATACGCAAGCCAAGTAGCCACCTCAGTAAAACTATGAAAACCAGTGCAGTGGGTCTCAGCTTTCTCATGCATAGTCCGTGATCTTCAGGCCCTTTCAAAAACAAAAATGCTGCGTGTGACACTAGGAGCTGGAAGACCCTGGCTTGTAGAGACAGTGAATTACTGGCATCCTATGTCATTCAAGAAAACCTCGAGGAACTCATGCTGGGCGTGCCCTGTGGCAGACCTTAGACCCTTCATTGGCAAATACCCATTGGGGTCACACTATGCTGAGTTTTCCCTAGATGTTGGTTTTATGAGCATAAAGGCTTTAGCTTTATTTTATTATTCTGTTCATTTTGTGAATTTCATTACTTTCTCCACAAGAGAGAACAATGCATATTAGAGTATAATGAGGGATATGCAGGTCTATCCAAGGCAAGAGAAGCGGAAAATGAAAGAAAGGAAAGGAAGGGAGAGGAAGGAAAGAAAGGAAAAGGATGGAAGGAGGCAAGGAAGGAAGGAAGGAAAATCAGAGGGAGGAAGAAAAGAAGGAAAAATGTAGAGAGAGAGAAAATGAAAGAGAATGAGAAGGAAGGAAAATGAAAGAGAAATGAAAGAAAGGAGAGGAAGGGGCTGAAGATGAAAGGCAAAATGTAACATGGAGGAAGAGACCAGCTTTGTTAGGATCTTCTGCCCTCGGCTGAGTCCTGGAGCTGGAGAGGCTAGAGGTTCCAGTCTCCAGACCTGCCCACCTCACTTTGTGCCAGCACTGGCCTTGCACACAGCTCTTGCCTGCAGCTCAACACCCTGAGCTCCTTAAATAGCTCTGAACCACACTGAGTGGTGGATAAACATTTGTTTCACAGCTCACAAAGCAGAGCTGCTGGCTACCGGCAGGTTTGATGTAATGAGTTCCATTCTGGACCCCGGGGAGCATTTAGAATGGGCTCTTCTTTGCCCAGGCTGCCAGTCAAGCCGGTACCAGGGGGGGAGAAAAAACACTGCCCTAATCTCTTCCCCACCATCCCTGTCCAGATCTGGCGTCCCCAGAAGCCAAACTACTCATTCTCCTGGGGTGGGATTGGGGAGCAGCGTGTCCCAGGCACCTCAGGTGGGGGTGCAAAAACGAGTGGTGGGGTTGCCTCCTTTCTCCGTATCCTTAGGAAATGACCTGGTCTCCTGAGCAGTCCAGAATACAGCCCTGGTTAGGAGCTGAACATTGCAGGCAGCTTACGGTCCTTTCCCCTCTCTGCTGGCCCCATCCAGCCTTCAGCAGCTGTGGAGAGCGACGGAAGAAAGGATGCAGGGGTAGGACAGCCTGGCATTGCCACCTTGAGTTGGCAGCTGCTCTCCTTGACCCCTGCTCTCTATCATCCAGAACGTGTCTGGGGACTTCCTGCTCAGCTGGTACTCAGAGAGCCCCAGGGTCTGCCAGGAGCCATAGGCTTACAGTCTGACCAACGTTCCCATCCCAATGGGGTAGGGAGGTGGTTGGGGAAGGAGCGGCTGATTCGCCTCTTTATTCTCCCCTTCTTCCCAAACTCCCCACTTCAGGACAGTATGACACGCTGCAGGAAGGAGCTGAGGACCAGTCGATATGAGGAATACATGGTAATTATGTGGTTGGCCTTTCAGCACTTCCTCTGTGGATATTAATAGCCATTAATGTCCCACTGTTTTGCACTGCACTGGAGCCTACCAGCCAGA